>NC_092718.1:168403610-168406044 GCF_047496885.1 Scyliorhinus torazame
AGGGAGGGGGAAGAGAGTGGGAGGAGGGAGGGAGGGGGAAGAGAGTGGGAGGGAGGGGAAGAGAGTGGGAGGGAGGAGGGAGGGAGGGGGAAGAGAGTGGGAGGGGGAAGAGAGTGGGAGGGAGGGAGGGGGAAGAGAGTGGGAGGGAGGAGGGGGAAGAGAGTGGGAGGGAGGGAGGGGGAAGAGAGTGGGAGGGAGGGAGGGGGGAAGAGAGTGGGAGGGAGGGAGGGGGAAGAGAGTGGGAGGGGAGGGAGGGGAAGAGAGTGGGAGGGAGGGAGGGAGGGAGGGGAAGAGAGTGAGGAGGGAGGGAGGGAGGGAGGGGGAAGAGAGTGGGAGGGAGGGAGGGAGGGAGGGGGAAGAGAGTGGGAGGGAGGGAGGGAGGAGGGGGGAAGAGAGTGGGAGGAGGGAGGGAGGGGGAAGAGAGTGGGAGGGAGGGGGAGAGAGTGGGAGGAGGGGGAGGGAGTGGGAGGGGAGGGGGGAAGAGAGTGGGAGGGAGGGAGGGAGGGGAGGAGAGAGTGGGAGGGAGGGAGGGGGAGAGAGTGGGAGGGAGGGAGGGAGGGGGAAGAGAGTGGGAGGGAGGGGAGGGAGGGGAAGAGAGTGGGGGGAGGGAGGGAGGGGGAAGAGAGTGGGAGGGAGGGAGGGGGAAGAGAGTGGGAGGGAGGGAGGGAGGGGAAGAGAGTGGGAGGGGAGGGAGGGGGGAAGAGAGTGGGAGGAGGGAGGGGGAAGAGAGTGGGAGGGAGGGAGGGAGGGAGGGGGAAGAGAGTGGGAGGAGGGAGGGAGGGAGGGGGAAGAGAGTGGGAGGGTGGGAGGGAGGGGGAAGAGGGTGGGAGGGAGGGAGGGGGAAGAGGGAGGGAGGGAGGGAGGGGGAAGAGAGTGGGAGGGAGGGGAGGGAGGGGGAAGAGAGTGGGAGGGGGGGGAAGAGAGTGGGAGGGAGGGAGGGAGGGGGAAGAGAGTGGGAGGGGGAGGGGAGGGGGAAGAGGTGGGAGGGGGAAGAGAGTGGGAGGGAGGGAGGGAGGGGGAAGAGAGTGGGAGGGGAGGGGAAGAGAGTGGGAGGGAGGGGGGAAGAGAGTGGGAGGAGGGGGGGAAGAGAGTGGAGGGAGGGAGGGGGAAGAGAGTGGGAGGGAGGGAGGGGGAAGAGGTGGGAGGGAGGGAGGGGGAAGGAGTGGGAGGGAGGGAGGGGGGAGGAGAGTGGGAGGGAGGGAGGGAGGAGGGGGAGGAGTGGGAGGGAGGGGGAGGGAGGGGGAAGAGAGTGGGAGGGAGGGGGAGGGAGGGAGGGGGAAGAGAGTGGGAGGGAGGGAGAGGTGGGGGAGAGGGAAGGGAGGGAGGGAGGGGGAAGAGAGTGGGAGGGAGGGGGAAGAGAGTGGGAGGGAGGGGGGAAGAGAGTGGGAGGGGGGGAAGAGAGTGGGGGGAGGGGGAAGAGAGTGGGAGGGAGGGGGAAGAGAGTGGGAGGGAGGGGAAGAGGTGGGGGGGGAGGGGGAAGAGAGTGGGAGGGAGGGGGAAGAGAGTGGGAGGGAGGGGGAAGAGAGTGGGAGGGAGGGGGGGAAGAGAGTGGGAGGGAGGTGGAAGAGAGTGGGAGGGAGGGGGAAGGTGGGAGGGGGAAGAGAGTGGGAGGGAGGGGGAAGAGAGTGGGAGGGAGGGGGAGAGAGGGAGGAGGGGGAAGAGAGTGGGAGGGAGGGGAAGAGAGTGGGAGGGAGGGGGGAAGAGAGTGGGAGGGAGGGGGAAGAGAGTGGGAGGGAGGGGGAAGAGAGTGGGAGGGAGGGGGAAGAGAGTGGGAGGGAGGGGGAAGAGAGTGGGAGGGAGGGGGAAGAGAGTGGGAGGGAGGGGGAAGAGAGTGGGAGGGAGGGGGAAGAGAGTGGGAGGGAGGGGGAAGAGAGTGGGAGGGAGGGGGAAAGAGAGTGGGAGGAGGGGGAAGAGAGTGGGAGGGAGGGGGAAGAGAGTGGGAGGGAGGGGGAAGAGAGTGGGAGGGAGGGGGAAGAGAGAGGGAGGGAGGGGGAAGAGAGTGGGAGGGAGGGGGAAGAGAGTGGGAGGGAGGGGGAAGAGAGTGGGAGGGAGGGGGAAGAGAGTGGGAGGGAGGGGGAAGAGAGTGGGAGGGAGGGGGAAGAGAGTGGGAGGGAGGGGGAAGAGCGTGGGAGGAGGGGGAAGAGAGTGGAGGGAGGGGGAGAGAGAAGAGAGTGGGAGGGAGGGGGAAGAGAGTGGAGGGAGGGGGAAGAGAGTGGGAGGCGAGGGGGAAGAGAGTGGGAGGGAGGGGAAGAGAGTGGGAGGAGGGGGAAGAGAGTGGGAGGGAGGGGGAAGAGAGTGGGAGGGAGGGGGAAGAGAGTGGGAGGGAGGGGGAAGAGAGTGGGAGGGAGGGGGAAGAGAGTGGGAGGGAGGGGGAAGGAGATGTGGAGAGGAGGGGGAAGAGAGTGGGAAGGCGGGGGGGAAGAGAGTGGGTGGG